>NC_134531.1:163628619-163631119 GCF_050624435.1 Tenrec ecaudatus | reverse complement strand
CCCACTCACCCACTCACTCATTCACTCACTCACTCACTCACTCACTCACCCACCCACCCACTCACCCATTCACTCACCCACCCACCCACCCACTCACCCACCCACTCATTCACTCACTCACTCACTCACTCACTCACTCACTCACTCACCCACCCACCCACTCACCCATTCACTCATTCACTCACTCACCCACCCGCTCACCCACTCATTCACTCACTCACTCACTCACTCACTCACTCACTCACTCACTCACCCACCCACCCACTCACCCATTCACTCATTCACTCACTCACCCACCCGCTCACCCACTCACTCATTCACTCACTCACTCACTCACTCACTCACCCACTCACTCACCCACCCACCCACTCACCCATTCACTCATTCACTCACTCACCCACCCGCTCACCCACTCACTCATTCACTCACTCACTCATTCACTCACTCACTCACCCACCCACTCACTCACTCACTCACTCACTCACTCACTCACTCACTCACCCACCCACTCACTCACCCACTCACTCACTCACTCACTCACTCACCCACTCACCCACTCACTCACTCACTCACCCACTCACACACTCACTCACTCACTCACCCACCCACCCACTCACCCACTCACTCACTCACTCACTCACTCACTCACCCACTCACCCACTCACTCACTCACTCACCCCACTCACACACTCACTCACTCACTCACCCACCCACTCACTCACCCACTCACACACTCACTCACTCACTCACCCACCCACTCACTCACTCACCCACCCACTCACCCACTCACTCACTCACTCACTCACTCACTCACTCACTCACCCACCCACCCACTCACCCACTCACTCACTCACTCACTCACTCACTCACTCACTCACTCACCCACCCACCCACTCACCCCACTCACTCACTCACCACTCACTCATTCACTCACTCACTCACTCACTCACTCACCCACCCACCCACTCACTCACCCACCCACTCACTCACTCACTCACTCACCCACCCACCCACCCACCCACCCACCCACTCACTCACTCACTCACTCACTCACTCACTCACTCACTCACCCACCCACTCACCCACTCACTCATTCACTTCACTCACTCACTCACTCACTCACTCACTCACCCACCCACCCACTCACCCATTCACTCACCCACCCACCCACCCACTCACCCACCCACTCATTCACTCACTCACTCACTCACTCACCCACTCACTCATTCACTCACTCACATCACTCACTCACTCACTCACCCACCCACCCACTCACTCACCCACCCACTCACCCACTCACTCACTCACCCACTCACTCATTCACTCACTCACTCACTCACTCACTCACCCACCCACCCACTCACTCACCCACCCACTCACTCACTCACTCACTCACTCACCCACCCACCCACCCACCCACCCACTCACTCACTCACTCACTCACTCACTCACTCACCCACTCACCCACTCACTCATTCACTCACTCACTCACTCACTCACTCACTCACTCACCCACCCACCCACTCACCCATTCACTCACCCACCCACCCACCCACTCACCCACCCACTCATTCACTCACTCACTCACTCACTCACCCACTCACTCACCCACTCACTCATTCACTCACTCACTCACCCACTCACTCATTCACTCACTCACTCACTCACTCACCCACTCACCCACCCACTCACCCACTCACTCATTCACTCACTCACTCACTCACTCACTCACCCACCCACTCACTCACCCACTCACTCACTCACTCACTCACTCACTCACTCACTCACTCACCCACCCACCCACTCACCCACTCACTCACTCACTCACTCACTCACTCACCCACCCACCCACCCACCCACTCACCCACTCACTCACTCACTCACTCACTCACCCACCCACCCACTCACCCACTCACTCACTCACCCACTCACTCATTCACTCACTCACTCACTCACTCACTCACTCACCCACCCACCCACTCACTCACCCACCCACTCACTCACTCACTCACCCACCCACCCACCCACCCACCCACCCACTCACTCACTCACTCACTCACTCACTCACTCACTCACCCACCCACTCACCCACTCACTCATTCACTCACTCACTCACTCACTCACTCACTCACCCACCCACCCACTCACCCATTCACTCACCCACCCACCCACCCACTCACCCACCCACTCATTCACTCACTCACTCACTCACTCACCCACTCACTCATTCACTCACTCACTCACTCACTCACTCACCCACCCACCCACTCACTCACTCACTCACTCACTCACTCACTCACCCACCCACTCACTCACCCACCCACTCACTCACTCACTCACTCACCCACCCACCCACTCACCCACCCACTCACTCACTCACTCACTCACTCACTCACTCACTCACTCACCCACCCACTCACCCACTCACTCATTCACTCACTCACTCACTCACTCACTCACTCACCCACCCACCCACTCACCCATTCACTCACCCACCCAC